>NW_025957012.1:0-35731 GCF_023159225.1 Perognathus longimembris pacificus
CTCTCGCCTTTTCCACTTATTTTTATTTTTGGTTTATTTTTGATTTATTTTGTCAATTTAAAAAAAAACATACGCATCGTGCTGTGCTGTTTGTGTTTGCTTGAGTGCATTCGCGCGCTCTCGCTTTCTGCACTTTACAATTTTTTTGTTAGTATTTATCTATTCCTGAGAGTTTATCTTAATTTTTATTTGTTTATTTAAATGAAGTCGACCAGTTGCCTGCCCTTCCTTCCATTATCCGTCACCGAGACAAACTGAACAAAGTTCTGAGGTCGACCTTGTAAAGATAAGGATTCAGGTCTGTCTGCTGTTTACCTTTGCTCCTGCGCGCACTGCCCTTCTCTCCACATTTATGTGTTTGTTGGTTTGTCTATCTAATCTTTTGGGTTTTTATTTCTAATGAGGTCGACCAGTTGTCTATTTATTATTTTTTTTACTACGCATCAAGCTGCGCTGCTTGTCTTTGCTCCTGTGTGCTCGCGCACTCTCGCCTTTTCCACTTATTTTTGTTTTTGTTTTTTTTTTTTTTTTTGGCCAGTCCTGGGCCTTGGACTCAGGGCCGGAGCACCGTCCCTGGGTTCTTCCCGCTCAAGGCTAGCACTCTGCCACTTGAGACACAGCGCCGCTTCTGGCCGTTTTCTGTATATGTGGTGCTGGGGAATCGAACCTAGGGCCTCGTGTATCCGAGGCAGGCACTCTTGCCACTAGGCTATATCCCCAGCCCTTTTCCACTTATTTTTATTTTTGATTTATTTTTGATTTATTTTGTCAATTTTAAAAAAAAATACGCATCGTGCTGTGCTGTTTGTGCTTGCTTGAGTGCATTCGCGCGCTCTCGCTTTCTCCACTTTACAATTTTTTGTTATTATTTATCTATTCCTGAGAGTTTATCTTATTTTTTATTTGTTTATTTAAATGAAGTCGACCAGTTGCCTGCCCTTCCTTCCATTATCCGTCACCGAGACAAACTGAACAAAGTTCTGAGGTCGACCTTGTAAAGATAAGGATTCAGGTCTGTCTGCTGTTTACCTTTGCTCCTGAGCGCACTGCCCTTCTCTCCACATTTTTGTGTTTGTTTGTTTGTCTATCTAATCTTTTGCGTTTTTATTTCTAATGAGTTCGACCAGTTTTCTATTTATTATTTTTTTTACTACGCATCAAGCTGCGCTGCTTGTCTTTGCTCCTGTGTGCTCGCGCACTCTCGTCTTTTCCACTTATTTTTATTTGTGATTTATTTTGTCAATTTTAAAAAAAAATACGCATCGTGCTGTGCTGTTTGTGTTTGCTTGAGTGCATTCGCGCTCTCTCGCTTTCTCCACTTTAGAATTTTTTTGTTATTATTTATCTATTCCTGAGAGTTTATCTCATTTTTTATTTGTTTATTTAAATGAAGTCGACCACTTGCCTGCCCTTCCTTCCATTATCCGTCACCAAGACAATCTGAACAAATTTCTGAGGTCGACCTTGTAAAGATAAGGATTCAGGTCTGTCTGCTGTTTACCTTTGCTCCTGCCCGCACTGCCCTTCTCTCCACATTTATGTGTTTGTTTGTTTGTCTATCTAATCTTTTGGGTTTTTATTTCTAATGAGGTCGACCAGTTGTCTATTTATTATTTTTTTTACTACGCATCAAGCTGCACTGCTTGTCTTTGCTCCTGTGTGCTCGTGCAGTCTCGCCTTTTCCACTTATTTTTATTTTTGATTTATTTTTGATTTATTTTGTCAATTTAAAAAAAAATACGCATCGTGCTGTGCTGTTTATGTTTGCTTGAGTGCATTCGCGCGCTCTCGCTTTCTCCACTTTACAATTTTTTTGTTATTATTTTTCTATTCCTGAGAGTTTATCTTATTTTTTTTGTTTATTTAAATGAAGTCGACCAGTTACCTGCCCTTCCTTCCATTATCCGTCACCGAGACAAACTGAACAAAGTTCTGAGGTCGACCTTGGAACATGAGGATTCAAGTCTATCTGCTGTTTACCTTTGCTCCTGCGTGCACTGCCCTTCTCTCCACATTTATGTGTTTGTTTGTTTGTCTATCTAATCTTTTGGGTTTTTATTTCTAATGAGGTCGACCAGTTGTCTATTTATTATTTTTTTTACTACGCATCAAGCTGCGCTGCTTGTGTTTGCTCCTGTGTGCTCGCGCACTCTCGCCTTTTACACTTATTTTTATTTTTGATTTATTTTTGATTTATTTGTCAATTTTAAAAAAAAATACGCATCGTGCTGTGCTGTTTGTGTTTCCTTGAGTGCATTCGCGCGCTCTCGCTTTGTCCACTTTACAATTTTTTTGTTATTATTTATCTATTCCTGAGAGTTTATCTTATTTTTTATTTGTTTATTTAAATGAAGTCGACCAGTTGCCTGCCCTTCCTTCCATTATCCGTCACCGAGACAAACTGAACAAAGTTCTGAGGTCGACCTTGTAAAGATAAGGATTCAGGTCTGTCTGCTGTTTACCTTTGCTCCTGCGCGCACTGCCCTTCTCTCCACATTTATGTGTTTGTTTGTTTGTCTATCTAATCTTTTGGGTTTTTATTTCTAATGAGGTCGACCAGTTGTCTATTTATTATTTTTTTTACTACGCATCAAGCTGCGCTGCTTGCATTTGCTCCGGTGTGCTCGCGCACTCTCGCCTTCTCCACTTATTTTTATTTTTGATTTATTTTTGATTTATTTTGTCCATTTTAAAAAAAATACTCATCGTGCTGTGCTGTTTGTGTTTGCTTGAGTGCATTCGCGCGCTCTCGCTTTCTCCACTTTACAATTTATTGTTATTATTTATCTATTCCTGAGAGTTTATCTTAATTTTTATTTGTTTATTTAAATGAACTCGACCAGTTGCCTGTCCTTCCTTCCATTATCCGTCACCGAGACAAACTGAACAAAGTTCTGAGGTCGACCTTGTAAAGATAAGGATTCAGGTCTGTCTGCTGTTTACCTTTGCTCCTGCGCGCACTGCCCTTCTCTCCACATTTATGTGTTTGTTTGTTTGTCTATCTAATCTTTTGGATTTTTATTTCTAATGAGGTCGACCAGTTGTCTATTTATTATTTTTTTTACTACGCATCAAGCTGCGCTGCTTCTCTTTGCTCCTGTGTGCTCGCGCACTCTCGCATTTTCCACTTATTTTTATTTTTGATTTATTTTTGATTTATTTTGTCAATTTTAAAAAAAAATACGCATCGTGCTGTGCTGTTGTGTTTGCTTCAGTGCATTCGCGTGCTCTCGCTTTCTCCACTTTACAATTTTTTTGTTATTATTTATCTATTCCTGAGAGTTTATCTTATTTTTTATTTGTTTATTTAAATGAAGTTGACCAGTTGCCTGCACTTCCTTCCATTATCCGTCACCGAGACAAACTGAACAAAGTTCTGAGGTCGACCTTGTAAAGATAAGGATTCAGGTCTGTCTGCTGTTTACATTTGCTCCTGCGCGCACTGTCCTTCTCTCCACATTTATGTGTTAGTTTGTTTGTCTATCTAATCTTTTGGGTTTTTATTTCTAATGAGGTCGACCAGTTGTCTATTTATTATTTTTTTTACTACGCATCAAGCTGCGCTGCTTGTCTTTGCTCCTGTGTGCTCGCGCACTGTCGCCTTTTCCACTTATTTTTATTTTTGATTTATTTTTGATTTATTTTGTCAATTTAAAAAAAAATTACGCATCGTGCTGTGCTGTTTGTGTTTGCTTGAGTGCATTCGCGCGCTCTCGCTTTCTCCACTTTACAATTTTTTGTTATTATTTATCTATTCCTGAGAGTTTATATTATTTTTTATTTGTTTATTTAAATGAAGTCGACCAGTTGCCTGCCCTTCCTTCCATTATCCGTCACCGAGACAAACTGAACAAAGTTCTGAGGTCGACCTTGTAAAGATAAGGATTCAGGTCTGTCTGCTGTTTACCTTTGCTCCTGCGCGCACTGCCCTTCTCTCCACATTTATGTGTTTGTTGGTTTGTCTATCTAATCTTTTGGGTTTTTATTTCTAATGAGGTCGACCAGTTGTCTATTTATTATTTTTTTTACTACGCATCAAGCTGCGCTGCTTGTCTTTGCTCCTGTGTGCTCGCGCACTCTCGCCTTTTCCACTTATTTTTATTTTTGATTTATTTTTGATTTATTTTGTCAATTAAAAATAATACGCATCGTGCTGTGTTGTTTGTGTTTGCTTGAGTGCATTCGCGCGCTCTCGCTTTCTCCACTTTACAATTTTTTTGTTATTATTTATCTATTCCTGAGAGTTTATCTTATTTTTTATTTGTTTATTTAAATGAAGTCGACCAGTTGCCTGCCCTTCCTTCCATTATCCGTCACCGAGACAAACTGAACAAAGTTCTGAGGTCGACCTTGTAAAGATAAGGATTCAGGTCTGTCTGCTGTTTACCTTTGCTCCTGCGCGCACTGCCCTTCTCTCCACATTTATGTGTTTGTTTGTTTGTCTATTTAATCTTTTGGGTTTTTATTTCTAATGAGGTCGACCACTTGTCTATTTATTATTTTTTTTACTACGCATCAAGCTGCGCTGCTTGTCTTTGCTCCTGTGTGCTCGCTCACTCTCGCCTTTTCCACTTATTGTTATTTTTTATTTATTTTTGATTTATTTTGTCAATATAAAAAAAATACGCATCGTGCTGTGCCGTTTGTGTTTGCTTGAGTGCATTCGTGCGCTCTCGCTTTCTCCACTTTACAATTTTTTGGGTATTATTTATCTATTCCTGAGAGTTTATCTTATTTTTTATTTGTTTATTTAAATGAAGTCGACCAGTTGCTTGCCGTTCCTTCCATTATCCGTCACCGAGACAAACTGAACAAAGTTCTGAGGTCGACCTTGTAAAGATAAGGATTCAGGTCTGTCTGCTGTTTACCTTTGCTCCTGCGCGCACTGCCCTTCTCTCCACATTTATGTGTTTGTTTGTTTGTCTATCTAATCTTTTGGGTTTTTATTTCTAATGAGGTCGACCAGTTGTCTATTTATTATTTTTTTTACTACGCATCAAGCTGCGCTGCTTCTCTTTGCTCCTGTGTGCTCGCGCACTCTCGCATTTTCCACTTATTTTTATTTTTGATTTATTTTTGATTTATTTTGTCAATTTTAAAAAAAAATACGCATCGTGCTGTGCTGTTTGTGTTTCCTTGAGTGCATTCGCGCGCTCTCGCTTTGTCCACTTTACAATTTTTTTGTTATTATTTATCTATTCCTGAGAGTTTATCTTATTTTTTATTTGTTTATTTAAATGAAGTCGACCAGTTGCCTGCCCTTCCTTCCATTATCCGTCACCGAGACAAACTGAACAAAGTTCTGAGGTCGACCTTGTAAAGATAAGGATTCAGGTCTGTCTGCTGTTTACCTTTGCTCCTGCGCGCACTGCCCTTCTCTCCACATTTATGTGTTTGTTGGTTTGTCTATCTAATCTTTTGGGTTTTTATTTCTAATGAGGTCGACCAGTTGTCTATTTATTATTTTTTTTACTACGCATCAAGCTGCGCTGCTTGTCTTTGCTCCTGTGTGCTCGCGCACTCTCGCCTTTTCCACTTATTTTTGTTTTTGTTTTTTTTTTTTTTTTTGGCCAGTCCTGGGCCTTGGACTCAGGGCCGGAGCACCGTCCCTGGGTTCTTCCCGCTCAAGGCTAGCACTCTGCCACTTGAGACACAGCGCCGCTTCTGGCCGTTTTCTGTATATGTGGTGCTGGGGAATCGAACCTAGGGCCTCGTGTATCCGAGGCAGGCACTCTTGCCACTAGGCTATATCCCCAGCCCTTTTCCACTTATTTTTATTTTTGATTTATTTTTGATTTATTTTGTCAATTTTAAAAAAAAATACGCATCGTGCTGTGCTGTTTGTGCTTGCTTGAGTGCATTCGCGCGCTCTCGCTTTCTCCACTTTACAATTTTTTGTTATTATTTATCTATTCCTGAGAGTTTATCTTATTTTTTATTTGTTTATTTAAATGAAGTCGACCAGTTGCCTGCCCTTCCTTCCATTATCCGTCACCGAGACAAACTGAACAAAGTTCTGAGGTCGACCTTGTAAAGATAAGGATTCAGGTCTGTCTGCTGTTTACCTTTGCTCCTGAGCGCACTGCCCTTCTCTCCACATTTTTGTGTTTGTTTGTTTGTCTATCTAATCTTTTGCGTTTTTATTTCTAATGAGTTCGACCAGTTTTCTATTTATTATTTTTTTTACTACGCATCAAGCTGCGCTGCTTGTCTTTGCTCCTGTGTGCTCGCGCACTCTCGTCTTTTCCACTTATTTTTATTTGTGATTTATTTTGTCAATTTTAAAAAAAAATACGCATCGTGCTGTGCTGTTTGTGTTTGCTTGAGTGCATTCGCGCTCTCTCGCTTTCTCCACTTTAGAATTTTTTTGTTATTATTTATCTATTCCTGAGAGTTTATCTCATTTTTTATTTGTTTATTTAAATGAAGTCGACCACTTGCCTGCCCTTCCTTCCATTATCCGTCACCAAGACAATCTGAACAAATTTCTGAGGTCGACCTTGTAAAGATAAGGATTCAGGTCTGTCTGCTGTTTACCTTTGCTCCTGCCCGCACTGCCCTTCTCTCCACATTTATGTGTTTGTTTGTTTGTCTATCTAATCTTTTGGGTTTTTATTTCTAATGAGGTCGACCAGTTGTCTATTTATTATTTTTTTTACTACGCATCAAGCTGCACTGCTTGTCTTTGCTCCTGTGTGCTCGTGCAGTCTCGCCTTTTCCACTTATTTTTATTTTTGATTTATTTTTGATTTATTTTGTCAATTTAAAAAAAAATACGCATCGTGCTGTGCTGTTTATGTTTGCTTGAGTGCATTCGCGCGCTCTCGCTTTCTCCACTTTACAATTTTTTTGTTATTATTTTTCTATTCCTGAGAGTTTATCTTATTTTTTTTGTTTATTTAAATGAAGTCGACCAGTTACCTGCCCTTCCTTCCATTATCCGTCACCGAGACAAACTGAACAAAGTTCTGAGGTCGACCTTGGAAACATGAGGATTCAAGTCTATCTGCTGTTTACCTTTGCTCCTGCGTGCACTGCCCTTCTCTCCACATTTATGTGTTTGTTTGTTTGTCTATCTAATCTTTTGGGTTTTTATTTCTAATGAGGTCGACCAGTTGTCTATTTATTATTTTTTTTACTACGCATCAAGCTGCGCTGCTTGTGTTTGCTCCTGTGTGCTCGCGCACTCTCGCCTTTTACACTTATTTTTATTTTTGATTTATTTTTGATTTATTTTGTCAATTTTAAAAAAAAATACGCATCGTGCTGTGCTGTTTGTGTTTCCTTGAGTGCATTCGCGCGCTCTCGCTTTGTCCACTTTACAATTTTTTTGTTATTATTTATCTATTCCTGAGAGTTTATCTTATTTTTTATTTGTTTATTTAAATGAAGTCGACCAGTTGCCTGCCCTTCCTTCCATTATCCGTCACCGAGACAAACTGAACAAAGTTCTGAGGTCGACCTTGTAAAGATAAGGATTCAGGTCTGTCTGCTGTTTACCTTTGCTCCTGCGCGCACTGCCCTTCTCTCCACATTTATGTGTTTGTTTGTTTGTCTATCTAATCTTTTGGGTTTTTATTTCTAATGAGGTCGACCAGTTGTCTATTTATTATTTTTTTTACTACGCATCAAGCTGCGCTGCTTGCATTTGCTCCGGTGTGCTCGCGCACTCTCGCCTTCTCCACTTATTTTTATTTTTGATTTATTTTTGATTTATTTTGTCCATTTTAAAAAAAAATACTCATCGTGCTGTGCTGTTTGTGTTTGCTTGAGTGCATTCGCGCGCTCTCGCTTTCTCCACTTTACAATTTATTGTTATTATTTATCTATTCCTGAGAGTTTATCTTAATTTTTATTTGTTTATTTAAATGAACTCGACCAGTTGCCTGTCCTTCCTTCCATTATCCGTCACCGAGACAAACTGAACAAAGTTCTGAGGTCGACCTTGTAAAGATAAGGATTCAGGTCTGTCTGCTGTTTACCTTTGCTCCTGCGCGCACTGCCCTTCTCTCCACATTTATGTGTTTGTTTGTTTGTCTATCTAATCTTTTGGATTTTTATTTCTAATGAGGTCGACCAGTTGTCTATTTATTATTTTTTTTACTACGCATCAAGCTGCGCTGCTTCTCTTTGCTCCTGTGTGCTCGCGCACTCTCGCATTTTCCACTTATTTTTATTTTTGATTTATTTTTGATTTATTTTGTCAATTTTAAAAAAAAATACGCATCGTGCTGTGCTGTTGTGTTTGCTTCAGTGCATTCGCGTGCTCTCGCTTTCTCCACTTTACAATTTTTTTGTTATTATTTATCTATTCCTGAGAGTTTATCTTATTTTTTATTTGTTTATTTAAATGAAGTTGACCAGTTGCCTGCACTTCCTTCCATTATCCGTCACCGAGACAAACTGAACAAAGTTCTGAGGTCGACCTTGTAAAGATAAGGATTCAGGTCTGTCTGCTGTTTACATTTGCTCCTGCGCGCACTGTCCTTCTCTCCACATTTATGTGTTAGTTTGTTTGTCTATCTAATCTTTTGGGTTTTTATTTCTAATGAGGTCGACCAGTTGTCTATTTATTATTTTTTTTACTACGCATCAAGCTGCGCTGCTTGTCTTTGCTCCTGTGTGCTCGCGCACTCTCGCCTTTTCCACTTATTTTTATTTTTGATTTATTTTTGATTTATTTTGTCAATTTAAAAAAAAATTACGCATCGTGCTGTGCTGTTTGTGTTTGCTTGAGTGCATTCGCGCGCTCTCGCTTTCTCCACTTTACAATTTTTTGTTATTATTTATCTATTCCTGAGAGTTTATATTATTTTTTATTTGTTTATTTAAATGAAGTCGACCAGTTGCCTGCCCTTCCTTCCATTATCCGTCACCGAGACAAACTGAACAAAGTTCTGAGGTCGACCTTGTAAAGATAAGGATTCAGGTCTGTCTGCTGTTTACCTTTGCTCCTGCGCGCACTGCCCTTCTCTCCACATTTATGTGTTTGTTGGTTTGTCTATCTAATCTTTTGGGTTTTTATTTCTAATGAGGTCGACCAGTTGTCTATTTATTATTTTTTTTACTACACATCAAGCTGCGCTGCTTGTCTTTGCTCCTGTGTGCTCGCGCACTCTCGCCTTTTCCACTTATTTTTATTTTTGATTTATTTTTGATTTATTTTGTCAATTAAAAATAATACGCATCGTGCTGTGTTGTTTGTGTTTGCTTGAGTGCATTCGCGCGCTCTCGCTTTCTCCACTTTACAATTTTTTTGTTATTATTTATCTATTCCTGAGAGTTTATCTTATTTTTTATTTGTTTATTTAAATGAAGTCGACCAGTTGCCTGCCCTTCCTTCCATTATCCGTCACCGAGACAAACTGAACAAAGTTCTGAGGTCGACCTTGTAAAGATAAGGATTCAGGTCTGTCTGCTGTTTACCTTTGCTCCTGCGCGCACTGCCCTTCTCTCCACATTTATGTGTTTGTTTGTTTGTCTATCTAATCTTTTGGGTTTTTATTTCTAATGAGGTCGACCACTTGTCTATTTATTATTTTTTTTACTACGCATCAAGCTGCGCTGCTTGTCTTTGCTCCTGTGTGCTCGCTCACTCTCGCCTTTTCCACTTATTGTTATTTTTTATTTATTTTTGATTTATTTTGTCAATATAAAAAAAATACGCATCGTGCTGTGCCGTTTGTGTTTGCTTGAGTGCATTCGTGCGCTCTCGCTTTCTCCACTTTACAATTTTTTGGGTATTATTTATCTATTCCTGAGAGTTTATCTTATTTTTTATTTGTTTATTTAAATGAAGTCGACCAGTTGCTTGCCCTTCCTTCCATTATCCGTCACCGAGACAAACTGAACAAAGTTCTGAGGTCGACCTTGTAAAGATAAGGATTCAGGTCTGTCTGCTGTTTACCTTTGCTCCTGCGCGCACTGCCCTTCTCTCCACATTTATGTGTTTGTTTGTTTGTCTATCTAATCTTTTGGGTTTTTATTTCTAATGAGGTCGACCAGTTGTCTATTTATTATTTTTTTTACTACGCATCAAGCTGCGCTGCTTCTCTTTGCTCCTGTGTGCTCGCGCACTCTCGCATTTTCCACTTATTTTTATTTTTGATTTATTTTTGATTTATTTTGTCAATTTTAAAAAAAAATACGCATCGTGCTGTGCTGTTTGTGTTTGCTTCAGTGCATTCGCGTGCTCTCGCTTTCTCCACTTTACAATTTTTTTGTTATTATTTATCTATTCCTGAGAGTTTATCTTATTTTTTATTTGTTTATTTAAATGAAGTTGACCAGTTGCCTGCACTTCCTTCCATTATCCGTCACCGAGACAAACTGAACAAAGTTCTGAGGTCGACCTTGTAAAGATAAGGATTCAGGTCTGTCTGCTGTTTATCTTTGCTCCTGCGAACACTGCCCTTCTCTCCACATTTATGTGTTTGTTTGTTTGTCTATCTAATCTTTTGGGTTCTTATTTCTAATGAGGTCGACCAGTTGTCTATTTATTATTTTTTTTACTACGCATCAAGCTGCGCTGCTTGTCTTTGCTCCTGTGTGCTCGCGCACTCTCGCCTTTTCCACTTATTTTTATTTTTGATTTATTTTTGATTTATTTTGTCAATTTAAAAAAAAATACGCATCGTGCTGTGCTGTTTGTGTTTGCTTGAGTGCTTTCGCGCGCTGTCGCTTTGTGCACTTTACAATTTTTTTGTTATTATTTATCTATTCCTGAGAGTTTATCTTATTTTTTATTTGTTTATTTAAATGAAGTCGACCAGTTGCCTGCCCTTCCTTCCATTATCCGTCACCGAGACAAACTGAACAAAGTTCTGAGGTCGACCTTGTAAAGATAAGGATTCAGGTCTGTCTGCTGTTTACCTTTGCTCCTGCGCGCACTGCCCTTCTCTCCACATTTATGTGTTTGTTTGTTTGTCTATCCAATCTTTTGGGTTTTTATTTCTAATGAGGTCGACCAGTTGTCTATTTATTATTTTTTTTTACTACGCATCAAGCTGCGCTGCTTGTCTTTGCTCCTGTGTGCTCGCGCACTCTCGCCTTTTCCAGTTATTTTTATTTTTGATTTATTTTTGATTTATTTTGTCAATTTTTTAAAAAAAATACGCATCGTGCTGTGCTGTTTTGTTTGCTTGAGTGCATTCGCGCGCTCTCGCTTTCTCCACTTTACAATTTTTTTGTTATTATTTATCTATTCCTGAGAGTTTATCTTATTTTTTATTTGTTTATTTAAATGAAGTCGACCAGTTGCCTGCCCTTCCTTCCATTATCCTTCACCGAGACAAACTGAACAAAGTTCTGAGGTCGACCTTGTAAAGATAAGGATTCAGGTCTGTCTGCTGTTTACATTTGCTCCTGCGCTCACTGCCCTTCTCTCCACATTTATGTGTTTGTTTGTTTGTCTATCTAATCTTTTGGGTTTTTATATCTAATGAGGTCGACCAGTTGTCTATTTATTATTTTTTTTACTACGCATCAAGCTGCGCTGCTTGTCTTTGCTCCTGTGTGCTCGCGCACTCTCGCCTTTTCCACTTATTTTTATTTTTGATTTATTTTTGATTTATTTTGTCAATTTAAAAAAAAATACGCATCGTGCTGTGCTGTTTGTGTTTGCTTGAGTGCTTTCGCGCGCTCTCGCTTTGTGCAATTTACAATTTTTTTGTTATTATTTATCTATTCATGAGAGTTTATCTTATTTTTTATTTGTTTATTTAAATGAAGTCGACAAGTTGCCTGCCCTTCCTTCCATTATCCGTCACCGAGACAAACTGAACAAAGTTCTGAGGTCGACCTTGTAAAGATAAGGATTCAGGTCTGTCTGCTGTTTACCTTTGCTCCTGCGCGCACTGCCCTTCTCTCCACATTTATGTGTTTGTTTGTTTGTCTATCCAATCTTTTGGGTTTTTATTTATAATGAGGTCGACCAGTTGTCTATTTATTATTTTTTTTTACTACGCATCAAGCTGCGCTGCTTGTCTTTGCTCCTGTGTGCTCGCGCACTCTCGCCTTTTCCACTTATTTTTATTTTTGATTTATTTTTGATTTATTTTGTCAATTTTTTTAAAAAAATACGCATCGTGCTGTGCTGTTTTTGTTTGCTTGAGTGCATTCGTGCGCTCCTGCTTTCTCCACTTTACAATTTTTTTGTTATTATTTATCTATTCCTGAGAGTTTATCTTATTTTTTATTTGTTTATTTAAATGAAGTCGACCAGTTGCCTGCCCTTCCTTCCATTATCCGTCACCGAGAAAAACTGAACAAAGTTCTGAGGTCGACCTTGTAAAGATAAGGATTCAGGTCAGTCTGCTGTTTACCTTTGCTCCTGCCCGCACTGCCCTTCTCTCCACATTTATGTGTTTGTTTGTTTGTCTATCTAATCTTTTGGGTTTTTATTTCTAATGAGGTCGACCAGTTGTCTATTTATTATTTTTTTTACTACGCATCAAGCTGCGCTGCTTGTCTTTGCTCCTGTGTGCTCGCGCACTCTCGCCTTTTCCACTTATTTTTATTTTTGATTTATTTTTGATTTATTTTGTCAATTTAAAAAAAATACGCATCGTGCTGTGCTGTTTGTGTTTGCTTGAGTGCATTCGCGCGCTCTCACTTTCTGCACTTTACAATTTTTTTGTTATTATTTATCTATTCCTGAGAGTTTATCTTATTTTTTATTTGTTTATTTAAATGAAGTCGACCAGTTGCCTGCCCTTCCTTCCATTATCCGTCACCGAGACAAACTGAACAAAGTTCTGAGGTCGACCTTGTAAAGATAAGGATTCAGGTCTGTCTGCTGTTTACCTTTGCTCCTGCCCGCACTGCCCTTCTCTCCACATTTATGTGTTTGTTGGTTTGTCTATCTAATCTTTTGGGTTTTTATTTCTAATGAGGTCGACCAGTTGTCTATTTATTATTTTTTTTACTACGCATCAAGCTGCGCTGCTTTTCTTTGCTCCTGTGTGCTCGCGCACTCTCGCCTTTTCCACTTATTTTTATTTTTGATTTATTTTTGATTTATTTTGTCAATTTAAAAAAAAATAAGCATCGTGCTGTGCTGTTTGTGTTTGCTTGAGTGCATTCGCGCGCTCTCGCTTTCTCCACTTTACAATTTTTTTGTTATTATTTATCTATTCCTGAGAGTTTATCTTATTTTTTATTTGTTTATTTAAATGAAGTCGACCAGTTGCCTGCCCTTCCTTCCATTATCCGTCACCGAGACAAACTGAACAAAGTTCTGAGGTCGACCTTGTAAAGATAAAGATTCAGGTCTGTCTGCTGTTTACCTTTGCTCCTGAGCGCACTGCCCTTCTCTCCACATTTATGTGTTTGTTTGTTTGTCTATCTAATCTTTTGGTTTTTTTTTCTAATGAGGTCGACCAGTTTTCTATTTATTATTTTCTTTACTACGCATCAAGCTTCGCTGCTTGTCTTTGCTCCTGTGTGCTCGCGCACACTCGCCTTTTCCACTTATTTTTATTTTTGATTTATTTTTGATTTATTTTGTCAATTTAAAAAAAAATACGCATCGTGCTGTGCTGTTTGTGTTTGCTTGAGTGCATTCGCGCGCTCTCGCTTTCTCCACTTTACAATTTTTTTGTTATTATTTATCTATTCCTGAGAGTTTATATTATTTTTATTTGTTTATTTAAATGAAGTCGACCAGTTGCCTGCACTTCCTTCCATTATCCGTCACCGAGAAAAACTGAACAAAGTTCTGAGGTCGACCTTGTAAAGATAAGGATTCAGGTCTGTCTGCTGTTTACCTTTGCTCCTGCCCGCACTGCCCTTCTCTCCACATTTATGTGTTTGTTGGTTTGTTTATCTAATCTTTTGGGTTTTTATTTCTAATGAGGTGGACCAGTTGTCTATTTATTATTTTTTTTACTACGCATCAAGCTGCGCTGCTTGTCTTTGCGCCTGTGTGCTCGCGCACTCTCGCCTTTTCCACTTATTTTTATTTTTGATTTATTTTTTATTTATTTTGACAATTTTAAAAAAAATACGCATCGTGCTGTGCTGTTTGTGTTTGCTTGAGTGCATTCGCGCGCTCTCGCTTTCTCCACTTTACAATTTTTTTTGTTATTATTTATCTATTCCTGAGAGTTTATATTATTTTTATTTGTTTATTTAAATGAAGTCGACCAGTTGCCTGCCCTTCCTTCCATTATCCGTCACCGAGACAAACTGAACAAAGTTCTGAGGTCGACCTTGTAAAGATAAGGATTCAGGTCTGTCTGCTGTTTACCTTTGCTACTGCCCGCATTGCCCTTCTCTCCACATTTATTTGTTTGTTGGTTTGTCTATCTAATCTTTTGGGTTTTTATTTCTAATGAGGTCGACCAGTTGTCTATTTATTATTTTTTTTACTACGCATCAAGCTGCGCTGCTTGTCTTTGCTCCTGTGTGCTTGCGCACTCTCGCTTTTTCCACTTATTTTTATTTTTGATTTATTTTTGATTTATTTTGTCAATTTTAAAAAAAAATACCCATCGTGCTGTGCTGTTTGTGTTTGCTTGAGTGCATTCGCGCGCTCTCGCTTTCTCCACTTTACAATTTTTTTGTTATTATTTATCTATTCCTGAGAGTTTATCTTATTTTTTATTTGTTTATTTAAATGAAGTCGACCAGTTGCCTGCCGTTCCTTCCATTATCCGTCACCGAGACAAACTGAACAAAGTTCTGGGGTCGACCTTGTAAAGATAAGGAATCAGGTCTGTCTGCTGTTTACCTTTGTTCCTGCCCGCACTGCCCTTCACTCCACATTTATGTGTTTCTTTGTTTGTCTATCTAATCTTTTGGGTTTTTATTTCTAATGAGGTCGACCAGTTGTTTATTTATTATTTTTTTTACTACGTATCAAGCTGCGCTGCTTGTCTTTGCTCCTGTGTGCTCGCGCACTCTCGCCTTTTACACTTATTTTTATTTTTGATTTATTTTTGATTTATTTTGTCAATTTAAAAAAAAAACGCATCTTGCTGTGCTGTTTGTGTTTGCTTGAGTGCATTCGCGCGCTCTCACTTTCTGCACTTTACAATTTTTTTGTTATTATTTATCTATTCCTGAGAGTTTATCTTATTTTTTATTTGTTTATTTAAATGAAGTCGACCAGTTGCCTGCCCTTCCTTCCATTATCCGTCACCGAGACAAACTGAACAAAGTTCTGAGGTCGACCTTGTAAAGATAAGGATTCAGGTCTGTCTGCTGTTTACCTTTGCTCCTGCGCGCACTGCCCTTCTCTCCACATTTATGTGTTTGTTTGTTTGTCTATCCAATCTTTTGGGTTTTTATTTCTAATGAGGTCGACCAGTTGTCTATTTATTATTTTTTTTTACTACGCATCAAGCTGCGCTGCTTGTCTTTGCTCCTGTGTGCTCGCGCACTCTCGCCTTTTCCAGTTATTTTTATTTTTGATTTATTTTTGATTTATTTTGTCAATTTTTTAAAAAAAATACGCATCGTGCGGTGCTGTTTTGTTTGCTTGAGTGCATTCGCGCGCTCTCGCTTTCTCCACTTTACAATTTTTTTGTTATTATTTATCTATTCCTGAGAGTTTATCTTATTTTTTATTTGTTTATTTAAATGAAGTCGACCAGTTGCCTGCCCTTCCTTCCATTATCCTTCACTGAGACAAACTGAACAAAGTTCTGAGGTCGACCTTGTAAAGATAAGGATTCAGGTCTGTCTGCTGTTTACATTTGCACCTGCGCTCACTGCCCTTCTCTCCACATTTATGTGTTTGTTTGTTTGTCTATCTAATCTTTTGGGTTTTTATATCTAATGAGGTCGACCAGTTGTCTATTTATTATTTTTTTTACTACGCATCAAGCTGCGCTGCTTGTCTTTGCTCCTGTGTGCTCGCGCACTCTCGCCTTTTCCACTAATTTTTATTTTTGATTTATTTTTGATTTATTTTGTCAATTTAAAAAAAAATACGCATCGTGCTGTGCTGTTTGTGTTTGCTTGAGTGCTTTCGCGCGCTCTCGCTTTGTGCAATTTACAATTTTTTTGTTATTATTTATCTATTCATGAGAGTTTATCTTATTTTTTATTTGTTTATTTAAATGAAGTCGACAAGTTGCCTGCCCTTCCTTCCATTATCCGTCACCGAGACAAACTGAACAAAGTTCTGAGGTCGACCTTGTAAAGATAAGGATTCAGGTCTGTCTGCTGTTTACCTTTGCTCCTGCGCGCACTGCCCTTCTCTCCACATTTATGTGTTTGTTTGTTTGTCTATCCAATCTTTTGGGTTTTTATTTCTAATGAGGTCGACCAGTTGTCTATTTATTATTTTTTTTTACTACGCATCAAGCTGCGCTGCTTGTCTTTGCTCCTGTGTTCTCGCGCACTCTCGCCTTTTCCACTTATTTTTATTTTTGATTTATTTTTGATTTATTTTGTCAATTTTTTTAAAAAAATACGCATCGTGCTGTGCTGTTTTTGTTTGCTTGAGTGCATTCGTGCGCTCCTGCTTTCTCCACTTTACAATTTTTTTGTTATTATTTATCTATTCCTGAGAGTTTATCTTATTTTTTATTTGTTTATTTAAATGAAGTCGACCAGTTGCCTGCCCTTCCTTCCATTATCCTTCACCGAGACAAACTGAACAAAGTTCTGAGGTGGACCTTGTAAAGATAAGGATTCAGGTCTGTCTGCTGTTTACATTTGCTCCTGCGCTCACTGCCCTTCTCTCCACATTTATGTGTTTGTTTGTTTGTCTATCTAATCTTTTGGGTTTTTATTTCTAATGAGGTCGACCAGTTGTCTATTTATTATTTTTTTTACTACGCATCAAGCTGCGCTGCGTGTCTTTGCTCTTGTGTGCTCGCGCACTCTCGCCTTTTCCACTTATTTTTATTTTTGATTTATTTTTGATTTATTTTGTCAATTTTTTAAAAAAATACGCATCCTGCTGTGCTGTTTGTGTTTGCTTGAGTGCATTCCCGCGCTCTCGCTTTCTCCACTTTACAATTTTTTTGTTATTATTTATCTATTCCTGAGAGTTTATGTTATTTTTTATTTGTTTATTTAAATGAAGTCGACCAGTTGCCTGCCCTTCCTTCCATTATCCGTCACCGAGAAAAACTGAACAAAGTTCTGAGGTCGACCTTGTAAAGATAAGGATTCAGGTCTGTCTGCTGTTTACCTTTGCTCCTGCCCGCACTGCCCTTCTCTCCACATTTATGTGTTTGTTTGTTTGTCTATCTAATCTTTTGGGTTTTTATTTCTAATGAGGTCGACCAGTTGTCTATTTATTATTTTTTTTACTACGCATCAAGCTGCGCTGCTTGTCTTTGCTCCTGTGTGCTCGCGCACTCTCGCCTTTTCCACTTATTTTTATTTTTGATTTATTTTTGATTTATTTTGTCTATTTAAAAAAAATACGCATCGTGCTGTGCTGTTTGTGTTTGCTTGAGTGCATTCGCGCGCTCTCGCTTTCTCCACTTTACAATTTTTTTGTTATTATTTATCTATTCCTGAGAGTTTATATTATTTTTATTTGTTTATTTAAATGAAGTCGACCAGTTGCCTGCCCTTCCTTCCATTATCCGTCACCGAGACAAACTGAACAAAGTTCTGAGGTCGACCTTGTAAAGATAAGGATTCAGGTCTGTCTGCTGTTTACCTTTGCTACTGCCCGCACTGCCCTTCTCTCCACATTTATTTGTTTGTTGGTTTGTCTATCTAATCTTTTGGGTTTTTATTTCTAATGAGGTCGACCAGTTGTCTATTTATTATTTTTTTTACTACGCATCAAGCTGCGCTGCTTGTCTTTGCTCCTGTGTGCTTGCGCACTCTCGCTTTTTCCACTTATTTTTATTTTTGATTTATTTTTGATTTATTTTGTCAATTTTAAAAAAAAATACCCATCGTGCTGTGCTGTTTGTGTTTGCTTGAGTGCATTCGCGCGCTCTCGCTTTCTCCACTTTACAATTTTTTTGTTATTATTTATCTATTCCTGAGAGTTTATCTTATTTTTTATTTGTTTATTTAAATGAAGTCGACCAGTTGCCTGCCGTTCCTTCCATTATCCGTCACCGAGACAAACTGAACAAAGCTCTGGGGTCGACCTTGTAAAGATAAGGAATCAGGTCTGTCTGCTGTTTACCTTTGTTCCTGCGCGCACTGCCCTTCACTCCACATTTATGTGTTTGTTTGTTTGTCTATCTAATCTTTTGGGTTTTTATATCTAATGAGGTCGACCAGTTGTCTATTTATTATTTTTTTTACTACGCATCAAGCTGCGCTGCTTGTCTTTGCTCCTGTGTGCTCGCGCACTCTCGCCTTTTCCACTTATTTTTATTTTTGATTTATTTTTGATTTATTTTGTCAATTTAAAAAAAAATACGCATCGTGCTGTGCTGTTTGTGTTTGCTTGAGTGCTTTCGCGCGCTCTCGCTTTGTGCAATTTACAATTTTTTAGTTATTATTTATCTATTCATGAGAGTTTATCTTATTTTTTATTTGTTTATTTAAATGAAGTCGACAAGTTGCCTGCCCTTCCTTCCATTATCCGTCACCGAGACAAACTGAACAAAGTTCTGAGGTCGACCTTGTAAAGATAAGGATTCAGGTCTGTCTGCTGTTTACCTTTGCTCCTGCGCGCACTGCCCTTCTCTCCACATTTATGTGTTTGTTTGTTTGTCTATCCAATCTTTTGGGTTTTTATTTCTAATGAGGTCGACCAGTTGTCTATTTATTATTTTTTTTTACTACGCATCAAGCTGCGCTGCTTGTCTTTGCTCCTGTGTGCTCGCGCACTCTCGCCTTTTCCACTTATTTTTATTTTTGATTTATTTTTGATTTATTTTGTCAATTTTTTTAAAAAAATACGCATCGTGCTGTGCTGTTTTTGTTTGCTTGAGTGCATTCGTGCGCTCCTGCTTTCTCCACTTTACAATTTTTTTGTTATTATTTATCTATTCCTGAGAGTTTATCTTATTTTTTATTTGTTTATTTAAATGAAGTCGACCAGTTGCCTGCCCTTCCTTCCATTATCCTTCACCGAGACAAACTGAACAAAGTTCTGAGGTGGACCTTGTAAAGATAAGGATTCAGGTCTGTCTGCTGTTTACATTTGCTCCTGCGCTCACTGCCCTTCTCTCCACATTTATGTGTTTGTTTGTTTGTCTATCTAATCTTTTGGGCTTTTATTTCTAATGAGGTCGACCAGTTGTCTATTTATTATTTTTTTTACTACGCATCAAGCTGCGCTGCGTGTCTTTGCTCTTGTGTGCTCGCGCACTCTCGCCTTTTCCACTTATTTTTATTTTTGATTTATTTTTGATTTATTTTGTCTATTTAAAAAAAATACGCATCGTGCTGTGCTGTTTGTGTTTGCTTGAGTGCATTCGCGCGCTCTCACTTTCTGCACTTTACAATTTTTTTGTTATTATTTATCTATTCCTGAGAGTTTATCTTATTTTTTATTTGTTTATTTAAATGAAGTCGACCAGTTGCCTGCCCTTCCTTCCATTATCCGTCACCGAGACAAACTGAACAAAGTTCTGAGGTCGACCTTGTAAAGATAAGGATTCAGGTCTGTCTGCTGTTTACCTTTGCTCCTGCCCGCACTGCCCTTCTCTCCACATTTATGTGTTTGTTGGTTTGTCTATCTAATCTTTTGGGTTTTTATTTCTAATGAGGTCGACCAGTTGTCAATTTATTATTTTTTTTACTACGCATCAAGCTTCGCTGCTTGTCTTTGCTCCTGTGTGCTCGCGCACTCTCGCCTTTTCCACTTATTTTTATTTTTGATTTATTTTTGATTTATTTTGTCAATTTAAAAAAAATAAGCATCGTGCTGTGCTGTTTGTGTTTGCTTGAGTGCATTCGCGCGCTCTCGCTTTCTCCACTTTACAATTTTTTTGTTAGTATTTATCTATTCCTGAGAGTTTATCTTATTTTTTATTTGTTTATTTAAATGAAGTCGACCAGTTGCCTGCCCTTCCTTCCATTATCCGTCACCGAGACAAACTGAACAAAGTTCTGAGGTCGACCTTGTAAAGATAAAGATTCAGGTCTGTCTGCTGTTTACCTTTGCTCCTGAGTGCACTGCCCTTCTCTCCACATTTATGTGTTTGTTTGTTTGTCTATCTAATCTTTTGGTTTTTTTTTCTAATG
Source organism: Perognathus longimembris pacificus (assembly GCF_023159225.1). NCBI lineage: Eukaryota > Metazoa > Chordata > Mammalia > Rodentia > Heteromyidae > Perognathus > Perognathus longimembris. The sequence goes on from NW_025957012.1 coordinate 20,125, forward strand.
AGGTCGACCAGTTGTCTATTTATTATTTTCTTTACTACGCATCAAGCTTCGCTGCTTGTCTTTGCTCCTGTGTGCTCGCGCACACTCGCCTTTTCCACTTATTTTTATTTTTGATTTATTTTTGATTTATTTTGTCAATTTAAAAAAAAATACGCATCGTGCTGTGCTGTTTGTGTTTGCTTGAGTGCATTCGCGCGCTCTCGCTTTCTCCACTTTACAATTTTTTGTTATTATTTATCTATTCCTGAGAGTTTATATTATTTTTATTTGTTTATTTAAATGAAGTCGACCAGTTGCCTGCCCTTCCTTCCATTATCCGTCACCGAGAAAAACTGAACAAAGTTCTGAGGTCGACCTTGTAAAGATAAGGATTCAGGTCTTTCTGCTGTTTACCTTTGCTCCTGCGCGCACTGCCCTTCTCTCCACATTTATGTGTTTGTTGGTTTGTTTATCTAATCTTTTGGGTTTTTATTTCTAATGAGGTGGACCAGTTGTCTATTTATTATTTTTTTTACTACGCATCAAGCTGCGCTGCTTGTCTTTGCGCCTGTGTGCTCGCGCACTCTCGCCTTTTCCACTTATTTTTATTTTTGATTTATTTTTTATTTATTTTGTCAATTTTAAAAAAAAATACGCATGGTGCTGTGCTGTTTGTGTTTGCTTGAGTGCATTCGCGCGCTCTCGCTTTCTCCACTTTACAATTTTTTTGTTATTATTTATCTATTCCTGAGAGTTTATATTATTTTTATTTGTTTATTTAAATGAAGTCGACCAGTTGCCTGCCCTTCCTTCCATTATCCGTCACCGAGACAAACTGAACAAAGTTCTGAGGTCGACCTTGTAAAGATAAGGATTCAGGTCTGTCTGCTGTTTACCTTTGCTACTGCCCGCACTGCCCTTCTCTCCACATTTATTTGTTTGTTGGTTTGTCTATCTAATCTTTTGGGTTTTTATTTCTAATGAGGTCGACCAGTTGTCTATTTATTATTTTTTTTACTACGCATCAAGCTGCGCTGCTTGTCTTTGCTCCTGTGTGCTTGCGCACTCTCGCTTTTTCCACTTATTTTTATTTTTGATTTATTTTTGATTTATTTTGTCAATTTTAAAAAAAAATACCCATCTTGCTGTGCTGTTTGTGTTTGCTTGAGTGCATTCGCGCGCTCTCGCTTTCTCCACTTTACAATTTTTTTGTTATTATTTATCTATTCCTGAGAGTTTATCTTATTTTTTATTTGTTTATTTAAATGAAGTCGACCAGTTGCCTGCCGTTCCTTCCATTATCCGTCACCGAGACAAACTGAACAAAGCTCTGGGGTCGACCTTGTAAAGATAAGGAATCAGGTCTGTCTGCTGTTTACCTTTGTTCCTGCGCGCACTGCCCTTCACTCCACATTTATGTGTTTCTTTGTTTGTCTATCTAATCTTTTGGGTTTTTATTTCTAATGAGGTCGACCAGTTGTCTATTTATTATTTTTTTTTACTACGCATCAAGCTGCGCTGCTTGTCTTTGCTCCTGTGTGCTCGCGCACTCTCGCCTTTTCCAGTTATTTTTATTTTTGATTTATTTTTGATTTATTTTGTCAATTTTTTAAAAAAATACGCATCGTGCTGTGCTGTTTGTGTTTGCTTGAGTGCATTCGCGTGCTCTCGCTTTCTCCACTTTACAATTTTTTTGTTATCATTTATCTATTCCTGAGAGTTTATCTTATTTTTTATTTGTTTATTTAAATGAAGTCGACCAGTTGCCTGCCCTTCCTTCCATTATCCGTCACCGAGTCAAACTGAACAAAGTTCTGAGGTCGACCTTGTAAAGATAAGGATTCAGGACTGTCTTCTGTTTACCTTTGCTCCTGCGCACACTGCCCATCTCTCCACATTTATGTGTTTGTTTGTTTGTCTATCTAATCTTTTGGGTTTTTATTTCTAATGAGGTCGACCAGTTGTCTATTTATTTTTTTTTTCTATGCATCAAGCTGCGCTGCTTGTCTTTGCTCCTGTGTGCTCGCACACTCTCGCCTTTTCCACTTATTTTTATTTTTGATTTATTTTTGATTTATTTTGTCAATTTTAAAAAAAATACGCATCGTGCTGTGCTGTTGTGTTTGCTTGAGTGCATTCGCGCGCTCTCGCTTTCTCCACTTTACAATTTTTTTGTTATTATTTATCTATTCCTGAGAGTTTATCTTATTTTTTATTTGTTTATTTAAATGAAGTCGACCAGTTGCCTGCCCTTCCTTCCATTATCCCTCACCGAGACAAACTGAACAAAGTTCTGAGGTCGACCTTGTAAAGATAAGGATTCAGGTCTGTCTGCTGTTTACCTTTGCTCCTGCGCGCACTGCCCTTCTCTCCACATTTACGTGTTTGTTTGTTTGTCTATCTAATCTTTTGGGTTTTTATTTCTAATGAGGTCGACCAGTTGTCTATTTATTATTTTTTTTACTACGCATCAAGCTGCGCTGCTTGTCTTTGCTCCTGTGTGCTCGCGCACTCTCGCCTTTTCCACTTATTTTTATTTTTGGTTTATTTTTGATTTATTTTGTCAATTTAAAAAAAAACATACGCATCGTGCTGTGCTGTTTGTGTTTGCTTGAGTGCATTCGCGCGCTCTCGCTTTCTGCACTTTACAATTTTTTTGTTAGTATTTATCTATTCCTGAGAGTTTATCTTATTTTTTATTTGTTTATTTAAATGAAGTCGACCAGTTGCCTGCCCTTCCTTCCATTATCCGTCACCGAGACAAACTGAACAAAGTTCTGAGGTCGACCTTGTAAAGATAAGGATTCAGGTCTGTCTGCTGTTTACCTTTGCTCCTGCGCGCACTGCCCTTCTCTCCACATTTATGTGTTTGTTGGTTTGTCTATCTAATCTTTTGGGTTTTTATTTCTAATGAGGTCGACCAGTTGTCTATTTATTATTTTTTTTACTACGCATCAAGCTGCGCTGCTTGTCTTTGCTCCTGTGTGCTCGCGCACTCTCGCCTTTTCCACTTATTTTTGTTTTTGTTTTTTTTTTTTTTTTTGGCCAGTCCTGGGCCTTGGACTCAGGGCCGGAGCACCGTCCCTGGGTTCTTCCCGCTCAAGGCTAGCACTCTGCCACTTGAGACACAGCGCCGCTTCTGGCCGTTTTCTGTATATGTGGTGCTGGGGAATCGAACCTAGGGCCTCGGGTATCCGAGGCAGGCACTCTTGCCACTAGGCTATATCCCCAGCCCTTTTCCACTTATTTTTATTTTTGATTTATTTTTGATTTATTTTGTCAATTTTAAAAAAAAATACGCATCGTGCTGTGCTGTTTGTGTTTGCTTGAGTGCATTCGCGCGCTCTCGCTTTCTCCACTTTACAATTTTTTTGTTATTATTTATCTATTCCTGAGAGTTTATCTTATTTTTTATTTGTTTATTTAAATGAAGTCGACCAGTTGCCTGCCCTTCCTTCCATTATCCGTCACCGAGACAAACTGAACAAAGTTCTGAGGTCGACCTTGTAAAGATAAGGATTCAGGTCTGTCTGCTGTTTACCTTTGCTCCTGAGCGCACTGCCCTTCTCTCCACATTTTTGTGTTTGTTTGTTTGTCTATCTAATCTTTTGCGTTTTTATTTCTAATGAGTTCGACCAGTTTTCTATTTATTATTTTTTTTACTACGCATCAAGCTGCGCTGCTTGTCTTTGCTCCTGTGTGCTCGCGCACTCTCGTCTTTTCCACTTATTTTTATTTGTGATTTATTTTGTCAATTTTAAAAAAAAATACGCATCGTGCTGTGCTGTTTGTGTTTGCTTGAGTGCATTCGCGCTCTCTCGCTTTCTCCACTTTAGAATTTTTTTGTTATTATTTATCTATTCCTGAGAGTTTATCTCATTTTTTATTTGTTTATTTAAATGAAGTCGACCACTTGCCTGCCCTTCCTTCCATTATCCGTCACCAAGACAATCTGAACAAATTTCTGAGGTCGACCTTGTAAAGATAAGGATTCAGGTCTGTCTGCTGTTTACCTTTGCTCCTGCGCGCACTGCCCTTATCTCCACATTTATGTGTTTGTTTGTTTGTCTATCTAATCTTTTGGGTTTTTATTTCTAATGAGGTCGACCAGTTGTCTATTTATTATTTTTTTTACTACGCATCAAGCTGCACTGCTTGTCTTTGCTCCTGTGTGCTCGTGCAGTCTCGCCTTTTCCACTTATTTTTATTTTTGATTTATTTTTGATTTATTTTGTCAATTTAAAAAAAATACGCATCGTGCTGTGCTGTTTATGTTTGCTTGAGTGCATTCGCGCGCTCTCGCTTTCTCCACTTTACAATTTTTTTGTTATTATTTTTCTATTCCTGAGAGTTTATCTTATTTTTTTTGTTTATTTAAATGAAGTCGACCAGTTACCTGCCCTTCCTTCCATTATCCGTCACCGAGACAAACTGAACAAAGTTCTGAGGTCGACCTTGGAAACATGAGGATTCAAGTCTATCTGCTGTTTACCTTTGCTCCTGCGTGCACTGCCCTTCTCTCCACATTTATGTGTTTGTTTGTTTGTCTATCTAATCTTTTGGGTTTTTATTTCTAATGAGGTCGACCAGTTGTCTATTTATTATTTTTTTTACTACGCATCAAGCTGCGCTGCTTGTCTTTGCTCCTGTGTGCTCGCGCACTTCGCCTTTTCCACTTATTTTTATTTTTGATTTATTTTTGATTTATTTTGTCAATTTTTAAAAAAAATACGCATCGTGCTGTGCTGTTTGTGTTTGCTTGAGTGCATTCTCGCGCTCTCGCTTTCTCCACTTTACAATTTTTTTGTTATTATTTATCTATTCCTGAGAGTTTATCTTATTTTTTATTTGTTTATTTAAATGAAGTCGACCAGTTGCCTGCCCTTCCTTCCATTATCCCTCACCGAGACAAACTGAACAAAGTTCTGAGGTCGACCTTGTAAAGATAAGGATTCAGGTCTGTCTGCTGTTTACCTTTGCTCCTGCCCGCACTGCCCTTCTCTCCACATTTATGTGTTTGTTGGTTTGTCTATCTAATCTTTTGGGTTTTTATTTCTAATGAGGTCGACCAGTTGTCTATTTATTATTTTTTTTACTACGCATCAAGCTGCGCTGCTTGTCTTTGCTCCTGTGTGCTCGCGCACTCTCGCCTTTTCCACTTATTTTTATTTTTGATTTATTTTTGATTTATTTTGTCAATTAAAAATAATACGCATCGTGCTGTGTTGTTTGTGTTTGCTTGAGTGCATTCGCGCGCTCTCGCTTTCTCCACTTTACAATTTTTTTGTTATTATTTATCTATTCCTGAGAGGTTATCTTAATTTATTTGTTTATTTAAATGAAGTCGACCAGTTGCCTGCCCTTCCTTCCATTATCCGTCACCGAGACAAACTGAACAAAGTTCTGAGGTCGACCTTGTAAAGATAAGGATTCAGGTCTGTCTGCTGTTTACCTTTGCTCCTGCGCGCACTGCCCTTCTCTCCACATTTATGTGTTTGTTTGTTTGTCTATCTAATCTTTTGGGTTTTTATTTCTAATGAGGTCGACCACTTGTCTATTTATTATTTTTTTTACTACGCATCAAGCTGCGCTGCTTGTCTTTGCTCCTGTGTGCTCGCTCACTCTCCACTTTTCCACTTATTGTTATTTTTTATTTATTTTTGATTTATTTTGTCAATATAAAAAAAATACGCATCGTGCTGTGCCGTTTGTGTTTGCTTGAGTGCATTCGTGCGCTCTCGCTTTCTCCACTTTACAATTTTTTGGGTATTATTTATCTATTCCTGAGAGTTTATCTTATTTTTTATTTGTTTATTTAAATGAAGTCGACCAGTTGCTTGCCCTTCCTTCCATTATCCGTCACCGAGACAAACTGAACAAAGTTCTGAGGTCGTCCTTGTAAAGATAAGGATTCAGGTCTGTCTGCTGTTTACCTTTGCTCCTGCGTGCACTGCCCTTCTCTCCACATTTATGTGTTTGTTTGTTTGTCTATCTAATCTTTTGGGTTTTTATTTCTAATGAGGTCGACCAGTTGTCTATTTATTATTTTTTTTACTACGCATCAAGCTGCGCTGCTTGCATTTGCTCCGGTGTGCTCGCGCACTCTCGCCTTCTCCACTTATTTTTATTTTTGATTTATTTTTGATTTATTTTGTCCATTTTAAAAAAAAATACTCATCGTGCTGTGCTGTTTCTGTTTGCTTGAGTGCATTCGCGCGCTCTCGCTTTCTCCACTTTACAATTTATTGTTATTATTTATCTATTCCTGAGAGTTTATCTTAGTTTTTATTTGTTTATTTAAATGAACTCGACCAGTTGCCTGCCCTTCCTTCCATTATCCGTCACCGAGACAAACTGAACAAAGTTCTGAGGTCGACCTTGTAAAGATAAGGATTCAGGTCTGTCTGCTGTTTACCTTTGCTCCTGCGCGCACTGCCCTTCTCTCCACATTTATGTGTTTGTTTGTTTGTCTATCTAATCTTTTGGGTTTTTATTTCTAATGAGGTCGACCAGTTGTCTATTTATTATTTTTTTTACTACGCATCAAGCTGCGCTGCTTCTCTTTGCTCCTGTGTGCTCGCGCACTCTCGCATTTTCCACTTATTTTTATTTTTGATTTATTTTTGATTTATTTTGTCAATTTAAAAAAAAAATACGCATCGTGCTGTGCTGTTGTGTTTGCTTCAGTGCATTCGCGTGCTCTCGCTTTCTCCACTTTACAATTTTTTTGTTATTATTTATCTATTCCTGAGAGTTTATCTTATTTTTTATTTGTTTATTTAAATGAAGTTGACCAGTTGCCTGCACTTCCTTCCATTATCCGTCACCGAGACAAACTGAACAAAGTTCTGAGGTCGACCTTGTAAAGATAAGTATTCAGGTCTGTCTGCTGTTTACCTTTGATCCTGCGCGCACTGCCCTTCTCTCCACATTTATGTGTTTGTTTGTTTGTCTATCTAATCTTTTGGGTTTTTATTTCTAATGAGGTCGACCAGTAGTCTATTTATTATTTTTTTTACTACGCATCAAGCTGCGCTGCTTGTCTTTGCTCCTGTGTGCTCGCGCACTTCGCCTTTTCCACTTATTTTTATTTTTGATTTATTTTTGATTTATTTTGTCAATTTTTAAAAAAAATACGCATCGTGCTGTGCTGTTTGTGTTTGCTTGAGTGCATTCTCGCGCTCTCGCTTTCTCCACTTTACAATTTTTTTGTTATTATTTATCTATTCCTGAGAGTTTATCTTATTTTTTATTTGTTTATTTAAATGAAGTCGACCAGTTGCCTGCCCTTCCTTCCATTATCCGTCACCGAGACAAACTGAACAAAGTTCTGAGGTCGACCTTGTAAAGATAAGGATTCAGGTCTGTCTGCTGTTTACATTTGCTCCTGCGCGCACTGTCCTTCTCTCCACATTTATGTGTTAGTTTGTTTGTCTATCTAATCTTTTGGGTTTTTATTTCTAATGAGGTCGACCAGTTGTCTATTTATTATTTTTTTTACTACGCATCAAGCTGCGCTGCTTGTCTTTGCTCCTGTGTGCTCGCGCACTCTCGCCTTTTCCACTTATTTTTATTTTTGATTTATTTTTGATTTATTTTGTCAATTTAAAAAAAAATTACGCATCGTGCTGTGCTGTTTGTGTTTGCTTGAGTGCATTCGCGCGCTCTCGCTTTCTCCACTTTACAATTTTTTTGTTATTATTTATCTATTCCTGAGAGTTTATATTATTTTTATTTGTTTATTTAAATGAAGTCGACCAGTTGCCTGCCCTTCCTTCCATTATCCCTCACCGAGACAAACTGAACAAAGTTCTGAGGTCGACCTTGTAAAGATAAGGATTCAGGTCTGTCTGCTGTTTACCTTTGCTCCTGCCCGCACTGCCCTTCTCTCCACATTTATGTGTTTGTTGGTTTGTCTATCTAATCTTTTGGGTTTTTATTTCTAATGAGGTCGACCAGTTGTCTATTTATTATTTTTTTTACTACGCATCAAGCTGCGCTGCTTGTCTTTGCTCCTGTGTGCTCGCGCACTCTCGCCTTTTCCACTTATTTTTATTTTTGATTTATTTTTGATTTATTTTGTCAATTAAAAATAATACCCATCGTGCTGTGTTGTTTGTGTTTGCTTGAGTGCATTCGCGCGCTCTCGCTTTCTCCACTTTACAATTTTTTTGTTATTATTTATCTATTCCTGAGAGGTTATCTTATTTTTTATTTGTTTATTTAAATGAAGTCGACCAGTTGCCTGCCCTTCCTTCCATTATCCGTCACCGAGACAAACTGAACAAAGTTCTGAGGTCGACCTTGTAAAGATAAGGATTCAGGTCTGTCTGCTGTTTACCTTTGCTCCTGCGCGCACTGCCCTTCTCTCCACATTTATGTGTTTGTTTGTTTGTCTATCTAATCTTTTGGGTTTTTATTTCTAATGAGGTCGACCACTTGTCTATTTATTATTTTTTTTACTACGCATCAAGCTGCGCTGCTTGTCTTTGCTCCTGTGTGCTCGCTCACTCTCCACTTTTCCACTTATTGTTATTTTTTATTTATTTTTGATTTATTTTGTCATTATAAAAAAAAATACGCATCGTGCTGTGCCGTTTGTGTTTGCTTGAGTGCATTCGTGCGCTCTCGCTTTCTCCACTTTACAATTTTTTGGGTATTATTTATCTATTCCTGAGAGTTTATCTTATTTTTTATTTGTTTATTTAAATGAAGTCGACCAGTTGCTTGCCCTTCCTTCCATTATCCGTCACCGAGACAAACTGAACAAAGTTCTGAGGTCGTCCTTGTAAAGATAAGGATTCAGGTCTGTCTGCTGTTTACCTTTGCTCCTGCGTGCACTGCCCTTCTCTCCACATTTATGTGTTTGTTTGTTTGTCTATCTAATCTTTTGGGTTTTTATTTCTAATGAGGTCGACCAGTTGTCTATTTATTATTTTTTTTACTACGCATCAAGCTGCGCTGCTTCTCTTTGCTCCTGTGTGCTCGCGCACTCTCGCATTTTCCACTTATTTTTATTTTTGATTTATTTTTGATTTATTTTGTCAATTTTAAAAAAAATACGCATCATGCTGTGCTGTTTGTGTTTGCTTCAGTGCATTCGCGTGCTCTCGCTTTCTCCACTTTACAATTTTTTTGTTATTATTTATCTATTCCTGAGAGTTTATCTTATTTTTTATTTGTTTATTTAAATGAAGTTGACCAGTTGCCTGCACTTCCTTCCATTATCCGTCACCGAGACAAACTGAACAAAGTTCTGAGGTCGACCTTGTAAAGATAAGTATTCAGGTCTGTCTGCTGTTTACCTTTGATCCTGCGCGCACTGCCCTTCTCTCCACATTTATGTGTTTGTTTGTTTGTCTATCTAATCTTTTGGGTTTTTATTTCTAATGAGGTCGACCAGTAGTCTATTTATTATTTTTTTTACTACGCATCAAGCTGCGCTGCTTGTCTTTGCTCCTCTGTGCTCGCGCACTTCGCCTTTTCCACTTATTTTTATTTTTGATTTATTTTTGATTTATTTTGTCAATTTTTAAAAAAAATACGCATCGTGCTGTGCTGTTTTTGTTTGCTTGAGTGCATTCTCGCGCTCTCGCTTTCTCCACTTTACAATTTTTTTGTTATTATTTATCTATTCCTGAGAGTTTATCTTATTTTTTATTTGTTTATTTAAATGAAGTCGACCAGTTGCCTGCCCTTCCTTCCATTATCCGTCACCGAGACAAACTGAACAAAGTTCTGAGGTCGACCTTGTAAAGATAAGGATTCAGGTCTGTCTGCTGTTTACCTTTGCTCCTGCCCGCACTGCCCTTCTCTCCACATTTACGTGTTTGTTTGTTTGTCTATCTAATCTTTTGGGTTTTTTTTCTAATGATGTCGACCAGTTGTCTATTTATTATTCTTTTTACTACGCATCAAGCTGCGCTGCTTGTCTTTGCTCCTGTCTGCTCGCGCACTCTCGCCTTTTCCACTTATTGTTATTTTTTATTTATTTTTGATTTATTTTGTCAATATAAAAAAAAATACGCATCGTGCTGTGCCGTTTGTGTTTGCTTGAGTGCATTCGTGCGCTCTCGCTTTCTCCACTTTACAATTTTTTGGATATTATTTATCTATTCCTGAGAGTTTATCTTATTTTTTATTTGTTTATTTAAATGAAGTCGACCAGTTGCCTGCCCTTCCTTCCATTATCCGTCACCGAGACAATCTGAACAAAGTTCTGAGGTCGACCTTGTAAAGATAAGGATTCAGGTCTGTCTGCTGTTTACCTTTGCTCCTGCGCGCACTGCCCTTCTCTCCACATTTATGTGTTTGTTTCTTTGTCCATCCAATCTTTTGGGTTTTTATTTCTAATGAGGTCGACCAGTTGTCTATTTATTATTTTTTTTTACTACGCATCAAGCTGCGCTGCTTGTCTTTGCTCCTGTGTGCTCGCGCACTCTGGCCTTTTCCACTTATTTTTATTTTTGATTTATTTTTGATTTGTTTTGTCAATTTTTTTAAAAAAATACGCATCGTGCTGTGCTGTTTGTGTTTGCTTGAGGGCATTCGCGCGCTCTCGCTTTCTCCACTTTACAATTTTTTTTGTTATTATTTATCTATTCCTGAGAGTTTATCTTATTTTTTATTTGTTTATTTAAATGAAGTCGACCAGTTGCCTGCCCTTCCTTCCATTATCCGTCACCGAGACAACCTGAACAAAGTACTGAGGTCGACCTTGTAAAGATAAGGATTCAGGTCTGTCTGCTGTTTACCTTTGCTCCTGCCCGCACTGCCCTTCTCTCCACATTTATGTGTTTGTTGGTTTGTTCATCTAATCTTTTGGGTTTTTATTTCTAATGAGGTCGACCAGTTGTCTATTTATTATTTTTTTTACTACCCATCAAGCTGCACTGCTTGTCTTTGCTCCTGTGTGCTCGCGCACTCTCGCCTTTTCCACTTATTTTTATTTTTGATTTATTTTTTATTTATTTTGTCAATTTTTTAAAAAAATACACATCGTGCTGTGCTGTTTGTGTTTGCTTGAGTGCATTCGCGCGCTCTCGCTTTCTCCACTTTACAATTTTTTTGTTATTATTTATCTATTCCTGAGAGTTTATATTATTTTTATTTGTTTATTTAAATGAAGTCGACCAGTTGCCTGCCCTTCCTTCCATTATCCGTCACCGAGACAAACTGAACAAAGTTCTGAGGTCGACCTTGTAAAGATAAGGATTCAGGTCTGTCTGCTGTTTACCTTTGCTACTGCCCGCACTTCCCTTCTCTCCACATTTATGTGTTTGTTGGTTTGTCTATCTAATGTTTTGGGTTTTTATTTCTAATGAGGTCGACCAGTTGTTTATTTATTATTTTTTTTACTACGCATCAAGCTGCGCTGCTTGTCTTTGCTCCTGTGTGCTCGCGCACTCTCGCCTTTTCCACTTATTTTTATTTTTGATTTATTTTTGATTTATTTTGTCAATTTAAAAAAAAATACGCATCGTGCTGTGCTGTTTGTGTTTGCTTGAGTGCTTTCGCGCGCTGTCGCTTTGTGCACTTTACAATTTTTTTGTTATTACTTATCTATTCCTGAGAGTTTATCTTATTTTTTATTTGTTTATTTAAATGAAGTCGACCAGTTGCCTGCCCTTCCTTCCATTATCCGTCACCGAGACAAACTGAACAAAGTTCTGAGGTCGACCTTGTAAAGATAAGGATTCAGGTCTGTCTGCTGTTTACCTTTGCTCCTGCGCGCACTGCCCTTCTCTCCACATTTATGTGTTTGTTTGTTTGTCTATCTAATCTTTTGGGTTTTTTTTCTAATGAGGTCGACCAGTTGTCTATTTATTATTGTCTTTACTACGCATCAAGCCTCGCTGCTTGTCTTTGCTCCTGTGTGCTCGCGCACACTCGCCTTTTCCACTTATTTTTATTTTTGATTTATTTTTTATTTATTTTGTCAATTTAAAAAAAATACGCATCGTGCTGTGCTGTTTGTGTTTGCTTGAGTGCATTCGCGCGCTCTCGCTTTCTCCACTTTACAGTTTTTTTGTTATTATTTATCTATTCCTGAGAGTTTATCTTATTTTTTATTTCTTTATTTAAATGAAGTAGACCAGTTGCCTGCCCTTCCTTCCATTATCCGTCACCGAGACAAACTGAACAAAGTTCTGAGGTCGACCTTGTAAAGATAAGGATTCAGGTCTGTCTGCTGTTTACCTTTGCTCCTGCGCGCACTGCCCTTCTCTCCACATTTATGTGTTTGTTTGTTTGTCTATCTAATCTTTTGGGTTTTTATTTCTAATGAGGTCGACCAGTTGTCTATTTATTATTTTTTTACTACGCATCAAGCTGCGCTGCTTGTCTTTGCTCCTGTGTGCTCGCGCACTCTCGCCTTTTCCACTTATTTTTATTTTTGATTTATTTTTGATTTATTTTGTCAATTTAAAAAAAAATACGCATCGTGCTGTGCTGTTTGTGTTTGCTTGAGTGCATTCGCGCGCTCTCGCTTTCTCCACTTTACAATTTTTTTGTTATTATTTATCTATTCCTGAGAGTTTATCTTATTTTTTATTTGTTTATTTAAATGAAGTCGACCAGTTGCCTGCCCTTCCTTCCATTATCTGTCACCGAGACAAACTGAACAAAGTTCTGAGGTCGACCTTGTAAAGATAAGGATTCAGGTCTGTCTGCTGTTTACATTTGCTCTTGCGCTCACTGCCCTTCTCCCCACATTTATGTGTTTGTTTGTTTGTCTATCTAATCTTTTGGGTTTTTATTTCTAATGAGGTCGACCAGTTGTCTATTTATTATTTTTTTTACTACGCATCAAGCTGCGCTGCTTGTCTTTGCTCCTGTGTGCTCGCGCACTCTCGCCTTTTCCACTTATTTTTATTTTTGATTTATTTTTGATTTATTTTGTCAATTAAAAATAATACGCATCGTGCTGTGTTGTTTGTGTTTGCTTGAGTGCATTCGCGCGCTCTCGCTTTCTCCACTTTACAATTTTTTTGTTATTATTTATCTATTCCTGAGAGTTTATCTTATTTTTTATTTGTTTATTTAAATGAAGTCGACCAGTTGCCTGCCCTTCCTTCCATTATCCGTCACCGAGACAAACTGAACAAAGTTCTGAGGTCGACCTTGTAAAGATAAGGATTCAGGTCTGTCTGCTGTTTACATTTGCTCCTGCGCGCACTGCCCTTCTCTCCACATTTATGTGTTTGTTTGTTTGTCTATCTAATCTTTTGGGTTTTTATTTCTAATGAGGTCGACCAGTTGTCTATTTATTATTTTTTTTACTACGCATCAAGCTGCGCTGCTTCTCTTTGCTCCTGTGTGCTCGCGCACTCTCGCATTTTCCACTTATTTTTATTTTTGATTTATTTTTGATTTATTTTGTCAATTTTAAAAAAAAATACGCATCGTGCTGTGCTGTTTGTGTTTGCTTCAGTGCATTCGCGTGCTCTCGCTTTCTCCACTTTACAATTTTTTTGTTATTATTTATCTATTCCTGAGAGTTTATCTTATTTTTTATTTGTTTATTTAAATGAAGTTGACCAGTTGCCTGCACTTCCTTCCATTATCCGTCACCGAGACAAACTGAACAAAGTTCTGAGGTCGACCTTGTAAAGATAAGTATTCAGGTCTGTCTGCTGTTTACCTTTGATCCTGCGCGCACTGCCCTTCTCTCCACATTTATGTGTTTGTTTGTTTGTCTATCTAATCTTTTGGGTTTTTATTTCTAATGAGGTCGACCAGTAGTCTATTTATTATTTTTTTTACTACGCATCAAGCTGCGCTGCTTGTCTTTGCTCCTGTGTGCTCGCGCACTTCGCCTTTTCCACTTATTTTTATTTTTGATTTATTTTTGATTTATTTTGTCAATTTTTAAAAAAAATACGCATCGTGCTGTGCTGTTTTTGTTTGCTTGAGTGCATTCTCGCGCTCTCGCTTTCTCCACTTTACAATTTTTTTGTTATTATTTATCTATTCCTGAGAGTTTATCTTATTTTTTATTTGTTTATTTAAATGAAGTCGACCAGTTGCTGCCCTTCCTTCCATTATCCGTCACCGAGACACACTGAACAAAGTTCTGAGGTCGACCTTGTAAAGATAAGGATTCAGGTCTGTCTGCTGTTTACCTTTGCTCCTGCCCGCACTGCCCTTCTCTCCACATTTACGTGTTTGTTTGTTTGTCTATCTAATCTTTTGGGTTTTTTTTCTAATGATGTCCACCAGTTGTCTATTTATTATTCTTTTTACTACGCATCAAGCTGCGCTGCTTGTCTTTGCTCCTGTCTGCTCGCGCACTTCTCGCCTTTTCCACTTATTGTTATTTTTTATTTATTTTTGATTTATTTTGTCAATATAAAAAAAAATACGCATCGTGCTGTGCCGTTTGTGTTGCTTGAGTGCATTCGTGCGCTCTCCCGCTTTCTCCACTTTACAATTTTTTGGATATTATTTATCTATTCCTGAGAGTTTATCTTATTTTTTATTTGTTTATTTAAATGAAGTCGACCAGTTGCCTGCCCTTCCTTCCATTATCCGTCACCGAGACAATCTGAACAAAGTTCTGAGGTCGACCTTGTAAAGATAAGGATTCAGGTCTGTCTGCTGTTTACCTTTGCTCCTGCGCGCACTGCCCTTCTCTCCACATTTATGTGTTTGTTTCTTTGTCTATCCAATCTTTTGGGTTTTTATTTCTAATGAGGTCGACCAGTTGTCTATTTATTATTTTTTTTTACTACGCATCAAGCTGCGCTGCTTGTCTTTGCTCCTGTGTGCTCGCGCACTCTGCCTTTTCCACTTATTTTATTTTTGATTTATTTTTGATTTGTTTTGTCAATTTTTTTAAAAAAATACGCATCGTGCTGTGCTGTTTGTGTTTGCTTGAGGGCATTCGCGCGCTCTCCGCTTTCTCCACTTTACAATTTTTTTTGTTATTATTTATCTATTCCTGAGAGTTTATCTTATTTTTTATTTGTTTATTTAAATGAAGTCGACCAGTTGCCTGCCCTTCCTTCCATTATCCGTCACCGAGACAACCTGAACAAAGTACTGAGGTCGACCTTGTAAAGATAAGGATTCAGGTCTGTCTGCTGTTTACCTTTGCTCCTGCCCGCACTGCCCTTCTCTCCACATTTATGTGTTTGTTGGTTTGTTCATCTAATCTTTTGGGTTTTATTTCTAATGAGGTCGACCAGTTGTCTATTTATTATTTTTTTTACTACCCATCAAGCTGCGCTGCTTGTCTTTGCTCCTGTGTGCTCGCGCACTCTCGCCTTTTCCACTTATTTTTATTTTTGATTTATTTTTTATTTATTTTGTCAATTTTTTAAAAAAAATACGCATCGTGCTGTGCTGTTTGTGTTTGCTTGAGTGCATTCGCGCGCTCTCGCTTTCTCCACTTTACAATTTTTTGTTATTATTTATCTATTCCTGAGAGTTTATATTATTTTTATTTGTTTATTTAAATGAAGTCGACCAGTTGCCTGCCCTTCCTTCCATTATCCGTCACCGAGACAAACTGAACAAAGTTCTGAGGTCGACCTTGTAAAGATAAGGATTCAGGTCTGTCTGCTGTTTACCTTTGCTACTGCCCGCACTTCCCTTCTCTCCACATTTATGTGTTTGTTGGTTTGTC
>NW_025957013.1:0-5000 GCF_023159225.1 Perognathus longimembris pacificus
TATCTCTCTATCCAAGGATCTTTCTAACTAATTATTTATCTAACAATCTATCCATGTAAATGTCTGTCTGTCTATCTATCTATCTATCTATCTATCTATCTATCTATCTATCTATCTATCTATCTATCTATTTATTTTTCTATTTATCTTTCTAAATGCATATTTGAATAACTACCTATCCAACTATCTAACTATTTTTCTAGGTATCTATCTGTCCACCTATGAAACTATCTATCTAACTAAGTATCTATCTATGCAACTATGTGTTCATCTATCTATCTATCTATCTATCTATCTATCTATCTATCTATCTATCTATCTATCTATCTATCTAACTGTCTGTCTGTCTGTCTGTCTGTCTATCCAATTATCTGTCTATGTAACTATCTATCTATTTATTCATGTAACTACATATCTATGTATCTATATTTGTATGTAAGTATCTATTTGTCTGTCTATCTATCTACTTACCTATCTATGCATGTGACATTCTAAGTATGTATCTAACTAATTCTCAGTTTATGTATCTATGAATCTATCTGTCTATCTATCTATCTATCTTATCTATGTATCTATCTATCTAATCTATCTATCTATCTATCTTATCTATCTATCTATCTATCTATCTATCTATCTATCTATCTATCTATCTATCTAACTATATATCTGTCTGTCTATCTATCTATGTATGTAACTATCTATCCAACTATTTATCTATCTACAAATCTATCTATGTAAATATCTATTTATCTATATTCCTATCTGTATAACTGCCTATCTAATTATATATCTTTCTAGGCATCTATCTTTCTGTCTCTGTCTCTCTCTCTCTATCTGTCAATATATCTCTGTATCTATCTATAACTATCTGAATAACTATCTATCTAACTATCTAACTACCAATCTTTGTAGGCATCTACCTATTCTCTTCCTATGTAACTATTTATTTAACAAAATATTTATCTATCTATGTAACTATTATCTAGGTATGTATCTAGCTATCTAAATATTATCTAACTATCTATCGAATTATCTACCTATGTAACTATTTATCGATCTATTTCTGTAACTACCTACCTATCTATGTAACTATCTTTGTATGTAAATATCTATCTATCTACCTATCTATCTATCTATCTACATATGTATATATCTAACTTGCTATTTAACTATGTATCTAACTAAATCTCAACGTATCTATGTATGTAAGTATGTTTGTATGCATGTATGTATGCATCTACCTATCTATCTATCTAACTATCTAATTATTTATCTTTCTATGTATCTATCTGTCCATCTATGTAACTATACATCTAACTAAGTATCCATCTATCTATCTATGTAACTCTATATCTAGGTATTCAATTATCTATCCTATTGTCTATGTATGTATGTATGTATGTATGTATGTATGTATGTATGTATCTATCTATCTATCTATCTATCTATCTATCTATCTATCTATCTATCTATCTAACAATCTAATAATCTATCTATCTACCAATATATCTATGTAACTCTATTTGTCTATATACCTATTTGGATAACTACATATCTAATTATCGAAGTGTATATCTTTATAGGTATCTCTCTCTCTCTTGATCTTTCAATTTGTCTACCTATGTAATTATGTATCTTACTAAGTATGTACATATCAATGTAACTATCTATGTATCAATCTATGTAACTTAGTATCTAACTCTTTATCTATCCAATTATGTGTCTATGTAACTATCTATCTATTTCTGTAATTATCTACCTATCTATGTAACTTACTTTGTATGTAACTATCTATCTACATATGTATCTACCTACATATCTATGTATCTAACTTTCTATGTGTCTAAATCTCAATGTATGTATCAATCGATCGATCTATGTTACTATCTAACTAGTTATCTATATTACAATCTATCTATGCAACTATCTATCTGTCAATCTATCTCTGTATCTATCTATATAACTATCTGAATAACTATCTGCCTATCTTTTTATGTATCTATGTATCTCTCTACCTATGTAACTATTTATTAAACAAAGTATTTATCTATCTATCTATGTAACTATTTATCTAGCTATGTATCTAGCTATCTAAATATTTGCTTTCTCTCTATCTATCTATCTATCTATCTATCTATCTATCTATCTATCTCTGTAACTATCTATCGATCTATTTCTGTAACTACCTACCTGTCTATATAACAATCTTTGTCTGTAAATACCTATCTAACTATCTACCTATCTGTCTACCTACATATCTATATATCTAACTTGCTATCTAAGTATGCATCTAATTAAATCTCAATGTATCTATGTATGTAAGTATGTATGTATGTGTGTAAGTATGCATATATCTATCTATCTACCTATATATATAAGTATCTATGTAACTATCTAACTATTTATCTTTCTAGGTATCTAGCTATCTGTCCATGTATGTAAGTATATATCTAACTATGTATCCATCTATGTATATATCTAACTATGTATCCATGTATGTAACTGTCTATCTAGGTTTTTATCTAGCTAACTATCTATATAAATATCTAACTCTCAATCTATGCAATTATCTATCTATCCATGTAAATGTATATGTATCTATATATGTAACTATCTACCCATCTATGTAACTATCTTTGTTTGTAACTATCTATATAACTTTGTAAAAAAACTACCTACCTATCTGTCCATCTAACTATCTAACTATGTATCTAACGAGCTCTCATTGTATCTATTTCTGTAACAATCTACCTATCTATGTAAAAATATTTGTATGTAAATATCTATCTACCTACCTATTTATCCATCTAACTTTTTATCTAACTATGTATGTAAATAATTCTCAATGTATCTATGTATCTTGTATGTATGTATGTATGTATGTATGTATGTATGTATGTATGCATCTATCTATCTATCTATCTATCTATCTATCTATCTATCTATCTATCTATGTATCGATCTATCAATGTAACTATCCATCTAACTAAATATCTATCTACAAATCTATCTATGTAACTATCTATCTATTTATCGATATACCTATCTGTATAACTACCTAACTATATATCTTCTTAGGTATCTGTCTATCCATGTAACTATCTATCTAACAAAGTGTCTACATATCAATGTAGCTATCTATCTTTGTAACTATCTCTCTAGATACTTACCTAGCTATATAGCTAACTATCTAACTAACTTACTCTCTATCCAATTATCTATCTATGTAACTATCTATCTATCTATTTCTGTAACTATCTACATATCTATGTAACTAACTTTCTATGTAACTATCTGTCTATCTAACTACATATGGATCTACCTACCTATCTGTGTACCTAACTTTCTATCTATGTGTCTAATTAAATCTCAATGTATGTATGTATTATGCACGTATGTATGTATGTATCTATGTAGCGCTCTAATTACCTATCTATCTATGTATCTATGCATCTATGCATCTATGTATCTATGTATCTAGTATGTATGTATGTATGTATGTATGTATGTATGTATGTATGTATGTATCTATCTATCTATCTATCTATCTATCTATCTATCTTTCTAGGTATCTATCTATCTGTCCATCCATGTAACTATATATCTATCTATGCAACTGTCTATTTACCTATCTAGCTAACTATCTATCTAATTATCTAACTCTCATCTATCCAATCATCTATCTATCTATGTAACTATCTATCAATCTATCGATCTACCTGTCTATCTATCTATCTGTAACTCTCTACCTATCTATGTAACTATCTTTGTATGTAACTATCTATCTACCTACCTACCTATCTATCCATCCAACGTTCTATCTAACTATGTATCTAACTAAATCTAACTAACTCTCATTGTATTTATGTATCTACGTAATTACCTACTTATATATGTCTGCATGTAACTATCTATCTAACTAATTATCTATCTAACTATCTATGTAACTGTCTACTTATGTATGTATGTATGTATGTATGTATGTCTCTATCTTCTTTCTTTCTGCTTATCTATTTTTCTAACTATATGTCTATCTGAATAATTATCTAAGTATCTATTTATCTGTCCATCTATGTAACTATCTATCTTAAAAGTTATCTATCTTATTACGTGTCTATCTACCTCTGTATGTAAGTATCTATGCAGGCATTTATCTAGCTATCTAGCTAAGTGCCTATCTATCTGTCTATCCAATTATCTATCTATGTAAATATCTATCTTTCCATTTATTCATAGAGCTATTTACATAACTATGTAACTATCATTGTATCTTAGTATATCTCTGTCTAACTATCTACCTATCTATCTACCTATCTATATATGTATCTTCCTACTATGTTTCTAATTAACTCTCAATGTATCTATGTGTCTATTTTTGTATCTATGTATCTATCTAGCCGTGTAATTATCTAACTAATTATCTGTCTACCAAACTTTGTAACTATCTATCTACTTATGTATATACCCATCTGTATAACTAACTGTCTATCTAACTATATATCTTTCTAAGTATCTATCTATCTGTGTATGTACGTAATTATCTGTCTAAGTATCTACGTATCAATGTAACTCTATCTATGTAACTATCTGTCTAGCTATCTATCTAGCTAACTATCTACCCAACTATCTAACTCTCTATCTATCCAATTACCTATTTATCCATGTAAATATCTAACTATCTATCTATTTCTGTAATTATCTACCTATCTATGTAGCTCACTTTGTATGTAACTATCTATCTAACCATCTACATATGTATCTACCTACCTATGTATGTATCTATCTTTCTATCTATGTATCTAACTAATCTCAATGTATCTTTGTATCCGTGTATGTATGTATGTATATATGTACATAAGTATGTATCGATCGATCTATGTAACTATCTAATTATCTATCTATCTAACAATGTATCTATGTAACTATCGATCTATCTGTCAATCTATCTCTGTATCTATCTATATAAGTATGTCAATAACTATCTATCTAACTGTCTATCT